>NC_051157.2:58131458-58134159 GCF_013339745.2 Dermacentor silvarum
CTGACAATTGCAGGGTTCAGGTACGGTCCGCTCCCCTAAACCACGGTCACGCGCATTTCAGCAAATCAGGAAAACGATTGAGAAACGCGTAAAGTACAATCTTCACAGCACGACGCTTAAGTCATATGCAGCTTCTAATTTGGTACCAAAAGGCTTGTGTCTAAAGCTAAATCCGGCAATGACAACACTAGATCGGCATGAGCGGGCACAGTGGGACAAAACACTCCATGAAGCGTCGCTTAATCTCATGAAAATAATTATTGACCACAGTGAACGCAAATCTCACGAACTTGAACAAGCTGAACACACACTGAAATGCAAATCAGATCTCAGCGAAATAGAGGGAAACGACCTAGTTGAGTATGAAAATAGGGGAGACAAAAGAGCGTAAGCGTCGGAAGTTAGAGCGGGATGGTATACCTCAGACGATTTCCATCAGCGCGAACGTCCCTGCGACCACCACAAGTATTAGCAATGGCGTAGAAACAACGGTAGTTAACCTTTCATCTGCCCGGCTAACGGCCTCCGAAATTAGTCTTCTTGCTAAAGGCCTTACATTCTGTCCGGCAAGCGGTAAATTTAATGAGTTTCAGTTTTATCAGGATTTGGATAATTTCGCCAGAAATCTTCGCTTGCGGGAATATTTTCATGATAAACCCAGCCGAACAGCATTCCCCGGAGCATCAGGAACAAATTGGTCGCCACCAGATCAGAGGGACAGATATTTGGAAATGTATATATCCGCCGTCCAAAAAGATATCATGAGAGCATGCTCAAAAGTGAAACCCTTTCGACAAAACTTGTCGTACGAAGAGCGCAAATCGTTGGACTCGCTGAGCCGTCGATCAGATGTTGCAATTAAACCTGCGGATAAGGGTGGCGCAATAGTAATATTGGATAAGGTCGACTACCTGAAAGAAGGATATCGACAATTGGAAAATAAGGACTTCTATACGGAACTCACAGAGGACCCCACTAAATTGTTCGAATCAGAATATGCCGCGAATTAAATTCACTGCACAAGGAGGGGAAAATATCTAGAGATATGCTTAAAGCAATGCTGCCGATTCAGCCAGCCCCTGGTCGTTTTTATTTGCTACCCAAAATCCACAAAACTAACCACCCCGGTCGCCCTATTGTCTCAAGCAACGGCACGGTAACAGAAAGAATTTCAAGTGCCTTAGACTTCATAATTAAGGACATAGTCCCGACCATTCCATCTTACATTCAGGACACCAACCAATTTCTTCGCACAATAACTGGACTAGAGATCCCCAAAGAAGCTTCCTGGTGACAATGGATGTAGTATCCCTATACACAAACATACCACAAGCAGAGGGCATTGGTGCGACAGTCAACGCTTACATGAACGCAAACACGCCTGTAAGTCTAGACGAGGACACGCTGGCAACGCTACTGCGGTTAGTACTAGGATACAATAACTTTGAATTTGACGAGAAACACTTCCTCCAGATAAGCGGAACGGCAATGGGCACGAAGATGGCTCCTAATTATGCGAATATTTTATGGCATCACTTGAAGAACCTTTTCTTGCGGCCAGACCTTTGAAGCCGCTCATCTACAAAAGGTTCTTAGACGACATATTCTTTATTTGGCACCACGACGAAGAAAGTCTCCTTAAATTTGTAGCAGATTTTAATTCAGTTCATCCGTCAATCGCTTTCACTTACAGCTATTCTAAATCAGCTGTAAACTTTCTTGATGTCACGGTACAAATTAAAGATAATCGCATATTCACAACCTTATATAAAAAGCCAACAGACCGCCACCAATATCTTCATTTCAAAAGTAGCCATCCACAACATTGCAAGAAAGCCATCCCGTATTCACAGGCCCACCGATACCGCCGCATCTGCTCTGACGAGAAAGACTTCCAATGTCATGCAAAGGAACTCAGAACGGCCCTGGTGGCGAAGCACTACCCGGAACGTATTGTTGATGATGCTATAAGCCGAGCACAAGCCTTAGACAGAAATGAAATTTTGACGGGCTCAAGCCCCGCCATCCGAAAAACCAAACCAACCTTATCCTCACCTACTCATCTACATTACCGCACGTGAACAACATCCTAGCCAAACACTTTAATATCATTCAGCAGAGCACACGTTTGTCTTCAATTTTCACAGAGCCACCCCGAGTTGTATATCGCCGGGGAAGAAATCTAAGAGATATCCTCGTCAGAGCTAGGACAACCACGGTTCAAAACATAGAATCAGGCTGCAGACCTTGTGGTAAACCCCGCTGCAAGGTCTGTAAGCACATGACATCAACCTGTCTTGCTAAGGCTACTTCCTCTGATTTCGCATTCAAAATTAAGGAACCTCTAAATTGTGACAGCAGCAATGTGATCTACATGCTCCATTGTGAAGTGTGCGACCAACAGTATATAGGCCAGACTGGAACCGCGTTCAGACTCCGTCTAAATAACCACAGAGCTCACACCCGCGCACTACCACATCTCCCATTCTCAAAACATATCAGTCTGCCTGAGCATTCATTTGATAAAATACGTGTCACTCTTCTCCAGTCAGGCTTCCGCTCTTCTCGTGAACGGGAACAAAGAGAGTCATATTTTATCCACAAATTTAGAACAATCACGCACGGCATAAATGAACACATGGGAAACCTCTCGTTTCTTTGTCCATAAGTTAAATTAGCTAAAATCAGAACTAATCCGCCC